>NC_089505.1:255038189-255073189 GCF_036850995.1 Saccopteryx leptura
TTCTTGAAATAGCTGAAATTACATTTTCATATTCAATCAAGATCACATTTTTATTTTAAGAGCAAATATAAGGGACTTTAACATAGAAAATGTACATATATATCCAATGCCATAAATTGTAAGCTGCTACTATAAAAATTATATTAATTTTGAAGTCAGTCACTTAAAACTTTTTAAGTTATTTTATGTATTTCAGAAAATTGTCTTCAGATATTAGTAGCTGAGACTAAAACTACTCTCTGTAGGCTGTAATGCTCAAGTTTCAGAACCTTGTAAAGATCAGCAAAAAGTTAGATGCTTCTTTTGAAGAGAAGCTTGTTTTTATCTCTTTGATTATTCCAAATGAGGATATTTTGCTGACTAATTTTCATGCATACTACATTATGATGAACAGGGCAAAGAAATAACATTAAGAGAAACATGAGCTTGCTGGGTCTCTTAATGGACCAAAAGGGTTGGTAAAGTACCTTTTTTCATAAGTCAAATAAATATCTGTTATTTCTGAGTTACTAATTAAAAAATTAAAAAAACTGGTGATAAGAGGTTCCAGAGAATTAGTAATAAGATACTAGAAAAAGCAGAAGTTCATCTTTCAGAATATTGAGAGATGAAGCAGAGATCATGTTATGTGGTATCAGGAAGTTGGGTTCCAGAGCCTCCAGACATGGTTCGACTCCTGGATCCACCACTTGAGAACTGTATAAACCGGGCAAGTTACTTCCTTCTCTGAGCCTCAGTTTCTTCACTAAAAATGTGGTTATTAATAGTCCCAGTTATCTCGTAAGGCTACTGTAGAAGGAAATAATGCATTTAAAACATTTTCCATAGAGCCAGACATATAAGTATGCAATAAATATCAACAGTGTCACCTTTAGAACTCAAAAATTTTATTTGTGGGACCAGTTCTCTGATTTAAAACTATGCTGTGCTCCTCAAATGATAAAGTAAAGAAACAGTCTGAGAAATATGCAGAAAAGTTATTCTTTTAATTCTTTTTTCCCCCAAGGTATATTTAATATTTTAAGTGGTCAGTTAGGTTTCTTGAAGTAGATAGCCTATAAAAAGCTGCTGAATTAGTATTTTTGGCCCAGGGACTTAAGGAAGTAATCATGATAATTTTTTATCAATGCTTACAAATTATAAAGTTGTAAGATGGAATTTTATTGTAATTCCCCACTATTGTTTTATATTCAAATTGTAAATAAAATATTGGCACTTTCTTTCTTAAAAAACAAATTATGAGTTTAAGATACTACATTCTATAGTAATAAAGCTTGATAATCATCAAATGAAAACAGATTAGAAATAGAAAATAAGTAGCATTTATTATAGTAACATTATTTGCAGCATGTGAGTAAAAGGGCCCATCAACATTTTTATTCTAAACTCCCCTTTTTAAGGGTTACAACATTGCTGCTAAAGGATCCATTAATGCGGTACTTAATGCCAGCTTAGAATGCACATGTGTTTCTAATAAGTGTTCATTTCCCAAAGAAGTAACCACTACAAACTTTATGTGCTAGAAATGTAAAAATTCATCCTCTGCAACAATCACCAAACCAAAACTCAAAAACAACGTAATAACAAAAAAATTTAAAAGCTGATGAAAAAAAATTTCCTAGTATTTGCATAAGGATTTTACAGATCCCAAAGTGGAATGGCAGAAAACACACACACACATATATATACAATAATGCTATTTAGTATTCTATCACTGATTTAGGATTACTCAATTTCAGAAATAAAAATCCCTACAGCTGCTCAGTTTCTGCCACTGATGTTCCCCCAAAGAGATGTTGGGATCTCTTGAGCCCTTCCTTCTCCACTGCCCTTTCATCCCTGGCACATCCCCATCTTGTTGCTGAATAACTGAGGCTCTGTCTTACATTCCTTTGCTCCTTTCTTGCTAGAGTCTTCTCTGAAATACCAGAAGAAATGCCCAGCAGTCTAGGTCACCATCCAGATTCCACCTACCTCCTTCTCAGCATGCTAGAGAGCTTCAATGTCCAAGGGTCTGGTGCTAAAAACCCAGAGCTGTTCAAGCTCTGGAAACCAATGACGCAAATATAGGACAACTTTTCATATTATTTTATTATTTATTTATTTATTTATTTATTTATTTATATTTATTTATTTGAGAAACAGACAAGAAGGGAGAGAGATGAGAAGCATAAACTTGTAGTTGTGGCACTTTAGTTGTTCACAGATTGCTTCTCAGACATGACTTGACCAGGGGTTCCAGTCAAGCCAGTGACCCCTTGCTTAAGCCAGTGACCTTGGGCTTGAGCCAGCGACCTTGGGCTTCAAGCCAGCAAACTTGGGGCTCAAGGCAGCAACCATGGAATCATGTTGATGATCCCATGCTCAAGCTGGCGATCAAGCGCTCAAACCAGATGAGCCCACGCTTAAGCTAGCGATATCAGAGTTTTGAACCTGGGATCACTGTGTCCCAGGTCAACGTTCTACTCACTGTGCCACCACTGGTCAGTATGGTTATATATTAAATAAATAGTTTTTCTAGTAGGTTTGTTGGGGCTGTGGATGCTTTCAACAGTGCTTCCTTTGGAAAATATATTCTCAAGTCCACAAAACACCTTCTAAATATATTTTACAACCCATTTAAAATTGAGTCTAGTTCTCAAAAAGTTAAATAGAGAATTACCATATGACCCAGCAATTCCAACTCTAGGTATATATCCCAAAGAACTAAAAACAGAGATTCAAAGAGATGTTTGTACACAAATTTTGATAGTAGCCAAAAGGTGAAAATACAACTGTATTTTCTTTAATTTTATTTATTATTAATTTTTAGAGAGGAGAGAGAGAGGGAGAGAGAGAAAGGGGGAGGAGCTGGAAGCATCAACTCCCATATGTGCCTTGACCAGGCAAGCCCAGGGTTTCGAACCGGCGACCTCAGCATTTCCAGGTCGATGCTTTATCCACTGCGCCACCACAGGTCAGGCACAACTGTATTTTCAATGGATAAATTGAACTGTACCTCAATGGATAAATACATAAAGAAATAAAATGTGGTATATTACACTGCTCACAAAAATTAGGGGATCAAAAATATGCAGATACTCCAGTATTTACAGCCTTTTGTATAGTGCATTTTCACCAATGAAATAAAAGTTGGTTTTGCATCTCATCTGCATAATCAGCTTTCTTTGACTTGCCATTTGCTTTTCTGATGTTCTTGTTTAAAAAAAAAATCAAGGCCCTGGCCAGTTGGCTCAGTGGTAGAGCGTCGGCCTGGCATGCAGAGGTCCCGGGTTCGATTCCCAGCCAGGGCACACAGGAGAAGCGCCCATCTGCTTCTCCACCCCTCCCCCTCTCCTTCCTCTCTGTCTCTCTCTCTTCCCCTCCTGCAGCCGAGGCTCCATTGGAGCAAGGATGGCCCGGGCGCTGGGGATGGCTCCTTGGCCTCTGCCCCAGGTGCTGGAGTGGCTCTGGTCGCAACAGAGCGATGCCCCGGATGGGCAGAGCATCGCCCCCTGGTGGGCAGAGCGTCGCCCCTGGAGGGCGTGCCGGGTGGATCCCGGTCGGGCGCATGCGGGAGTCTGTCTGACTGTCTCTCCCCGTTTCCAGCTTCAGAAAAATACAAAAAAAAATCAAATACTTTTTTTTATCACTTCATATTCATTTTGAAATATCCCCTAATTTTTGTGAGTAGTATATTTAACCATAAAGAAATAAATGGTACATGAGGAGGGGAGGCAGTGAGATCCACCCAGCAAGCCCACTAGGGAGCAAACTCTGCCCATCTGGGCATAGCTCTGTTGCTCAGTAACTGAGCTCTTCTTAGTGCCTGAGGCGGAGGCTGTGGAGCCATCCTCAGTGCCTGGGGCCAACTCACTCCAACTGAGCCATGGCTGCAGGAGGAGAGGGAGGGAGGGAGAGAGGGAGAGGGAGAGGGAGAGGGAGAGGGAGAGGGAGAGGGAGAGGGAGAGGGAGAGGGAGAGGGAGAGGGAGAGGGAGAGGGAGAGAGAGAGAGAAGCAAGAAGCAAGATGGGGAGGGATGGAGAAGTAGATGGGCGCTTCTCCTGTGTGCCCTGACTGGCAAGCGAACCCAGGACATCCACACACCAGGCCAATGCTCTAACACTGAACCAAAGTACATGTTATATAACATGAATGAATCTCAAAAATATGTTAAGTGAAAGAAGCCAGATATAAAAGGACAACTACTGTTAGATTCTACTTATGAGTTTCTGTTTAGGGTGATAAACTCTGGAAATAGTGGTGGTGAGTGTTTAACAGTATGAATATGCTAAATGCTACTGATTTGTATGTTTTAATTTATGATATGTGAACTTCAAATCAATAAAATATTGTATATAGTCAGTCTATAAAGTATATTTGTTCTGTAAAGAAAATATGGTGGGAAAGAGGAATGATTCAAGAGCTAGAAAACTTAAAAACTCAGGTTCAAGCCCTAATTCAAACATTACTAATTAGTCTGTCTTAAAGATTTATTGATTTTACAGAGAGAAGGAGGAGGAGAGTGAGAAGTATCACTTACAGTTGCTCCACTTTAGTTGTTCATTGGCTGCTTGTTGTATATGCCCTGACTGGGAAAGCCCAGGGTTTCAACCCTGTGATCTCAGCGTTCCAGGTCGACGCTTTATCCACTGTGCCACCACAGGTCAGCCTAATTAGTCCGTCTTAAATGAGTTAGTTTCCCCATCTGAGCTTTAGTTTATGTAAAGACTATGGATACCATTGGCTCTATTTAATTCTAAGATCAAGATTCAGAAAGTACACTAAAAACACTAACGTATCAGAGAAAAGATACTAACTACCATAATGAATGAAAAGTTGGAACTATTAGAATCCCCCAAAAGAAAAGAATGAATATATACTTTCCAATTCTAATATATTATTTCTTACTTCAGTTATTAGGTAGGCTTTAGGCAACCATAAAGTTATTAGGTATCTTAGGAAACCATAATTTGGGCTGAAGGAGGTTCAAGACAGTGTGATTCTTAGAGCTTATTAAGTTGAAGAACAAAGTCAATTTTAGCCTGAATCTGCAGTAGCAAACCCAAGTATAGATCACCTTCTCTTCTGCACAGTAAGGAATACAAAGCCCTGAAAGGATTTAGTATCAATCTGTACTCCACACCTTTCAGACGATAAATGATCTGTAGTTGTAATAGAGCCATTTCAAAGCATCACTGGTAATATGTGGAATGGGAAGGAGAACTTGAGTCTCTTTGGCTGGAATTCTCAATAAATCAGGCCTCAAGTGTGAATGAAGGGAAGGAAAGAATTTCTAGCTTTTTTTCTAGTGGCACAAGGGTTCTTGTAGTAACATCTATTTTATCCAATACAAAAAGAAAAGGTGGTTCTTAAAAGAATTTTAAAAATTTAGTCTCCTTAAAATATTTAATGGCAATAATTTTAAAATGTATTGCAGAAATTGTACTTCCTAGTTACATTTTGGGGTGGGGGGTGAAAGAGAGAGAGACAGAGGGGACAGATAGGGACAGACAGGAAGAGAGAGAAAAAGAATCAATTCTTCATTGCAGCTCCTTAGTTGTTCATTGTTTGCTTTCTCATATGTGCCTTGATTGGGGGGCTACAGCAGAGCCAGTGACCCCTTGCTCAAGCCAGCGTCCTTGGGCTCAAGCCAGCAACCTTTTGAGCTCAAGCCAGCAACCATGGGGTCATGTCTATGATCCCACGCTCAAGCCAGCAACAACCCCATGCTCAAAATGGTGAGTGTGTGCTCAAACTGGTGAGCATGCTCTCAAGCCAGAGACCATGCGCTTTTGAACCTGGGTCCTCTGCATCCCAGCCAATGCTCTATCCACTGTGCCACTGCCTGGTCAAGCCCTAGTTTACATTTTTATATAGCTAACATAACCAATATTTTCAAAGTCCCTTAGAAATAAAAAAAAGGCCCTGGCCGGTTGGCTCAGTGGTAGAGCGTCGGCCTGGCGTGCGGGGGACCTGGGTTCGATTCCCGGCCAGGGCACATAGGAGAAGCACCCATTTGCTTCTCCACCCCCCCCCCCCTCCTTCCTCTCTGTCTCTCTCTTCCCCTCCTGCAGCCAAGGCTCCATTGGAGCAAGGATGGCCCGGGCGCTGGGGATGGCTCCTTGGCCTCTGCCCCAGGCGCTGGAGTGGCTCTGGTCACAGCAGAGCGACGCCCCGGAGGGGCAGAGCATCGCCCCCTGGTGGGCAGAGCATCGCCCCTGGTGGGCGTGCCGGGTGGGTCCGGTCGGGCGCATGCGGGAGTCTGTCTGACTGTCTCTCCCCGTTTCCAGCTTCAGAAAAAAAAAAAAGTAAATATGAAACAATACATTGGTTTAGGGATATCTATTGAATCCAAACAAATGCTATGTATAAGATTGAGCATACAGGTAACGTGTTAGGTCAATGATAAATGTGTTCTAGGTAACTGGTGTAGAAGGAAGGATCCTGTATGATAGGCTTCTGGTGACTGAAATTCTAGTCCAAGGTTGGCCATTTACTGATCTATGTGACTTTGAGCTTTTCTTGAGCCTTTGTCTCCTCTATACAATGAAAGGGTTAGGTAAATTTTTCAAACATTTTTAAAAGTTTCTTTAGGTTTTAAATTTTAAGTAGTAGAACCTTTTCTTTAATAAACTCTTCCAAGAATCTTGCTATTTCAAATAAATAAACTCAGAGCTATTCTGTTTAAAGTAAGGTGAGAAATCTAGACACCTGTCTGCTTTCTGCTCCCTTATAGTCCTGGCAGTACTCAGGTGCCTCAGAAGAAGCTTTAGGGCTTCACAGAACATAATTTGAAACCCAATGGGCCAGATAAAGCCCAAAGTCTTTCTAATTTAGGTATTTTTGAAATGTCCCATAAATAGATATGTATACACATACCTTTTTTCTTTTGAGAAGTTCTTTAATTATGTTCTTGGGAAATGAAGAAAACTTTCAGGAAAGCTTTCCAATCCTAATCTACGACTAATTTATTAATCTAATTTACTGTTTTATTAATCTATTTTAACATTGCCATAAAATTGATTAATTTGATTAAAGAAATAGATTTTCTACTTTTATATTTTGATGTTTTCTTTAATATAATTTACTTTAATTTGGTGTAATTTGAATTTATTTCTCCTTTCTACCCCTTTTGTAGGAGCAACATTTGAGAGAGATATGTGTGTGTGTGTGTGTGTGTGTGTGTGTGTAAACACACATACTGTTTTTTTCCCCAATAGCTTACTGTGCATTTAGAGCTATTCAATCACTATTGGCAATCAGTATTAAATGCCAATCTACCCTCTGGTTAGGAGCTAACTTGCTGCTCTAACCTATTTTCACAAACCTTCCTATATACCTTAATCCTTTCAAATGCAACTGTGACACAAAGTATTACAGACTTTTAAAAATCTGTTCTCTTGAAAAAAAAATTTGTGGAGCATCAGTAACCAGATAGTATTCTCAAATTTCAGTGATCTAGTCCACGGAGCCTTCTCCTCTGCACAGTGCTCTGTTTCATGCAGTACATGGCTTTAGCTGGCCAAATCTTTTTTTTTCCCAATGAATCAGTAGAACAGTGAAGATCTCACTTTTTTTTAAAGCAGTGGCATATCAATGAGGCACAGATGTGTATTCCAACTCTGCATGGATGAGCACACTGTTCAATAGTGCTGGCTCACACGGTATCAGGGCGAGTTATCACTTCCCATGAAGGCACTCTTATCACCAGGGCCCAGAGAGGTGGCTGCAAATCTCAGCCTTTTTATTTTCAAGGCAGTTCTGCTGAACATTCAGGCTTCAAAGATTCACACTTCCAAAACTCTATAAGAGTTTGTGAACGCTCAATTTGCCAAAACTGTTTACAGTGTAATTGGGCACCGTACCTGTGTCCATGAGATAGCGAAGGCGCTTCTCCACCAGCGCGGCACGGGTGTCAATTTGCTTCTGCTCATTCTCTAGTGCTGCCAATTCTCCTACAACATACTGACTGGTGTCTTTGAATCCTTTCTGTTAACGAGAACAAACAGGAAGAAAAAAAAATCACTTGTAAGTTGCATTTTTCCTTTCTACAAACACTTAGTAAAGCACTTACCTAGAGACCAAATATACCCTTAGTATCACCCTTAGTACCAAAAAGCAACTCCCTGTGATTCAAAGCATTTTCATATGTATTATGTATAGCAAAACTTTTATGAATAGAGAAAATATCAACCATTTAGTAATATAATTTCACAGCCAGATTTGCCAGATTTATGAAGTTTACACTAAGAAAAGAAATCTTTACAGTTGAGTCAGAGTTATTTAAGCATGGACAAGGACAGAAGACAATTTTCCCCCTGGTGACTGTCAAAACAAACACCAGTGACACCTTTAATTCAAAATCAAAATATACAAAACTGACTTTTACTAGAGAATTGTTTCTTAAAGTAGCTATCCTGAAAAATCAGACAAATTTGCTCTTACAAAAAATATAAAATTAAAGAGACATTCTTGTTTTCATAGTGATTATATTATTTAAAATGCTTTTAAAAATGATAAAAGAGAAGTTTCTGATATCTTCAGTGTTCCCTCCAGCTGGCTCTTATACTTTAACATGTCTTTCCATTAATGCATTACTAAGTATTGTAGCTGTGAATTCTAACTTGACAGGTGGTTTCAAACCTTGCTACGCATAGAATCTAATGCAACTAGTACACTGACTTCGTTAATTTTCCATTTAACCAAATTTAGATTTCACCTTGAAATTTTACATTTTACAACCATCAGTGTTAAAAAAATTATTCTTAGAAGTATCATTTTAGCAGTTCTATTATATAGTGCCAGTAGTCTAAATTCTTATTTTCATATTATAAATTTAAATCATTAGGGAGCAGGGTTATTATCTATGGTATAGTTACAAATGGGTTAATTATAGCTCCCTCTGGAATACCTGTTTACCTTGTGACATTTCTAGGGCTATGTTTCCTAAGTAGCTGAGAAACACTGAAGAACTGCGTAAGTGATTACTCTCACTACCACCACCACTACCAGCAGCACTAAAAACATTATTTATTCAGAGAAATAAATGTGAACAATCCTCTGCTGATAAATCTCTTCCCTACCTAAAAGCATATTAATATCTAAGAAGCCATGAGGAATTATCTTTCAGTACTCCTTAAACAAAAAACAAAAATCAAGAAGTATGTTATTAATGAGCGTATTTTGAATTCTCATGTCTAGCCATATGTATAACTTACATAGCTTTAGAACTAGTAAATAACTGGTACTAACATGTTAACTCAATTTATATCCATTTATTGATAAATTGAGTATGGTAGCTGACAAACTTAAAATTGAAATGCTTTAAGAAATTATAAAACTGGTAATTTCTCAGGATAGTGTAATCAAATGTTACTGTATTTTTTAAAGATTCATACAAATAGATATTATTCTATCTCAGTATGAAATATAACAGAAGAAACGCTAACGGTAACTTTGAAATCTGGAATAATCTAGTGAATGGCTTTTGTACCTATCTGCCAGAAAGCAGAGCATTTTCAAAAAGAATTTTTCCCACTCCCATCCAGAGGATCAAAACCACCACAGTAGCTTGCAAAGACAATAGAAGTAACAAAGATATAAGAAAGCAGAAGTGGTAAAGTGGTAAGCAACACATAAAACTTCACTGCTTTTATGGATTAATTCAGTTAAAAACAGTAACAAAGTTTATAATCAGATTTCTTTAGTGTGAGTATACAGTATCCTCACTTATTCTGTAACTTAAAAATTATATGGAATATCTCATCAGAATATTTCAGGCAGCTATTCTATGTACTGGGGTCTTAGTATAGCTTAAAAATAAGAAGTTTTTTGGGCCCTAAAATGTGGTTTGTAACTCTGGGTGAACTTACAACTATATTAGAATCCAGCAAAGACTATTTTAACAGTAAAAACAATAAAAATATTTACACCAACTGTAGGTAATAAAAAAGTAGCACCATTAAAGACAGCTATGCTTCCAGACAAAAATTCAAGTTAAAACTTGTTCTTCCTGCTTCTGTCCCCCAGCTGTCCATCAAAAGCAGCTTTCTCCCTGCGGTCTATCAAATATTTCCCTCACAAATCAATTTTACACATGATCAGCCCATACCCCTACTGAGCTGAACCTCCCCGTTAATTAAGTGAAGAAATTACCATATATATTATATTAATGCAAACATCATTCAGCTAGTAATTCACGGCTGATCTGGATAATGGAAAGGTTGAACACCCATTAACCCAAGCCAACAAAATGGGTTGGCTGAGAAATTCTAGCAGGTCTCATGTGACTTTTCCCTCTAACTGCAGCTCTGTGGTATCTGCTATTGTAATAATTAAAATCCTCCCGGTAGATCAATACTGGAATCTCTTTATGGGAAGTGCCCTGATGGAAATGTCTCAAGGAAGCTGGGGCTGTGGAACTCTGAAAAATTCATTTTTTTTATCTGTCAATTATCACCACACTGCAGACTAATTCAACAGTGCACCCCTCTCACTCTGCTTTGAATGCACTGGAGATTGACATCTTAAAAAACCTAACATCTCATTTTAACAAATAAAGGCACTATTTCCACATACAGTTTGGAATTATCAGCAATCATGAAACCACACAAAAAATTAATATACATTAAGCACTTCATCTTCTGATGGCTTCCTCTGAGTTTCAGTTATCGCTGCCTTCTCCTCATTTCCTTTCTTTGTATCTTCTTGTATTGATCTCTGCCTTTTCATATCTTAAAAAAAAGAAAAGACATGTAAAATTATTATAAAGCTTGATATTTGTGTATTGAAATGTGAATTTATATTATCAGCTTTATAATACACATACACAGTTAAATACTGTTAAATTATAAGGTAGGAAAACATCTTAAGAAGTGTACCTACCTGGTCTAGTCTCAACATATTGACTGAAAGACTGAAGTTGAGTTTTTCTGACTGTAGAATCTTTGCTGAACACAACAGGATTTCTAAATCGTTCTGTTGCTTTTTGTAATCGCTCAGTCCGGAGATCTTCTGTGTCACTCTAAAATGAAAACAAACATGGTAACAGTCCTGATACTATAAACATGAAATTGCACATTAGTAAAACAAAGTTTATTAATTTAAGATAATGCCAATTTAGAAACTTTTTGAAAGAAAAGAGATTTTAAAGAGCTCTAAATAGCTCAACTGCAAGTTCTGTTACCCGTCATCAAAAACTATGGGAGCCGTGGTTTAAATGAAGAATCACTCTTGCTAACTTTGGTTCATCAAACACTATGAACCTCTGTGTTTTCTCCAGATGATATGTATAATTTAAAAGCCATGTTGCCTCTGTCTATCCCTCCCCCACCGTTATTCTGCCCCATAGGTTTGTACAGCCCCACACACTTGTATGACAAGAACTAGTTTCTAATTTTATGCCCATTGAGATAAACTACTAATGCTGGATGAAGGTTAAAAGGTAGGATTATAATACTACCCCACTGAACTGCATTTCATCAGCTATAACTTTCCAAAGCCAGATTTGTAAGTAAGCCCTTTACAGCTAAGGAAACTAAAATTATCTTTTCTAGAGCTTCCTATGTTAATACTGGTAACAAATTCAAATGTTTCTATCAACAAGAAATATCCCAGAAGACTGAACCACTGCAGTGTGTGGAAGCCGCAGATACCGAGGTGCTGTGTACCAAACAAATATTTCATTTTATACCTAATCTTTTATTATTTTTATTAAGTGTTTTGAAAGTAAATAGGGAAAGGCTAAGATGCATGACTAATAGCTAAGCCTGCTGAATGCTGAAACTGGTTATCAAAAGCAACCAAGACTTTGCCCTTCCTCTGCATTGAGACAATCGGTAATGAGGGAGTCCTCCAATGGCCTATTCTCTAGCCTCAAGGAGGCCTGGGATACAGAATCCTCAAGGGAAGGTAACAGTTTATCCTTTTCCACAAACACAGAATGCCTCATTTATAAACGTGTAAACTGCATTTTATTAAAAAAAAAATAAAACCCCAAATCAATGCTGAAAGCTTCAAGAGAACAGATGGACTCTATATGTTCTTTATAAGCACCATTTAAAAAATCTTAACTAAAAAGATCCATACAAAGACAAGCTGTTTTAAGCACATCTTTTGTTGAAATAACTTTAAAAATAATTACAACAATAGCTTTTTGGAAAGCAAGACCAATTTAATCTACTTAAATAATTAAAACTTAAGAATGAAAATATCTCTATTTATTTTTAAAAGTTATATATTTATTAGTATCATGCTTATAGTATGCTAGTATGTAGCTAGAATAGAAACTATTTTGGCTTTAATTTGTTTGTTTGTTTGTTTGTTTAGAAAAGTGTGCATTCTGCTGTTACCATAATAACTGCCCAAAAGTCTACATCTCAAGTCTTTACCAAAATAAACAAACTAAATTTTTTGAGGCCTGGCAACATGCTAAAATATTGGTGCGATTAGCCAGCAAATCCCATCTTAAGAAACCTTTTTATGACTGGGGACTTCTGCCACTTTACAAATGTATTCCTCTAAACCCACTAATTCAGTTAGCCTTTTCAATCCATTGTATTATTCTTAGGCCAGCTTCATTCTGCATTAAATCCACTGCAGAAAGCTAAATTGAATGCAAAAAATCAGACCTGATCCAGGCTTCCTTTTGTTCAAAGATAGAGACCAAAAGTCTTCTGGTTCTGCCACACACTTTCATCACCAATTTATAGAAACCGACATTATAAGGAAAAAGCAATGAAAGTCATTGTTTTGGGACTTCAAAGCATCTCTGTGTTAGGGGAAGGAAATCCTTTCAGTCAGCAGGGCAGTCCCCATAGTTCGCAGGTAGGTGAAAAGTTATACAGGACTGGAAGTACCCTAAAGCTAGAAAAATATTAATGATACAGTGCAAGGAAGGTTGGGTAGGTTTGAATGGGGATAATATAAATGGGCCAAATAATAATAATAACCATAATTACAATAATGTGGCATTTTGGCTAAAAATATTTTAAAAAGGTAAAATTTGTATGGACACAAAACATGCAATTCATAACAATTTATATTTTATCACATACCATGTTCAGGTATTAATTAACATTAGTTTTAGTTCATTTAAACAGTGCAAAGGTTGAGGATGATAGAAAAATATGCTAGAATTTTCTTAGCAAAATTCTTCTTAGAAAAATATAACTACCTATAGAAGTCAGGAATAGTTTCTACTTTTACCAACATATCAACTTAAAATAGTAGTTTCTCTGAAAAAAAGTAGATGAATGTTGATTACTATATTGATATTTAATTTATTGGCTATTTAACAAGAAGTTTTATATCATAATCTTAATGTGAAGAATTTGGTAAGAAACATTATAGGATTATAAAGTGCTGGTAGAAATGAGAATACACAGATACCAATTCAAGTATTTTAAAAAGTAAGATTTACCTTAATGTCTTGCTCTGAGCTCTCCGTTACAGCTTTCTGAGAAGTACTGGACAGTGAATTTGCCACATGTGGTTGAACTTCTAGGAGCTTCTTCAGCTTCAAGTCCACCAACTTGGTGTTTTGTTCTGTTAAATATGCAAACAATATAAATTACTGAGCCAGATCCATTTAGATCTATAGGCTATTATTTTAGAAAACATCATAAAAATATCACTATATTAAAAAAAAGCCAAGGGTATTAGGGTTTTGTAATAACACATCAGTCCAGACATATTACAGAACTCCATATGTACTATATATACTATTGTATAATTGAGTAGTCATTACATATATTGACTATATTCTTTTTTTATTACATATATTGAGTATATTCTTTTTTTATTTATAATTGATAAAAAGAATTGTATAAGTTTAAAGTGTACAGCCCTGGCCGGTTGGCTCAGTGGTAGAGCGTCGGCCTAGCGTGCGGAGGACCCGGGTTCGATTCCCGGCCAGGGCACACAGGAAAAGCGCCCATTTGCTTCTCCACCCCTCCGCCGCGCTTTCCTCTCTGTCTCTCTCTTCCCCTCCCGCAGCCAAGGCTCCATTGGAGCAAAGATGGCCCGGGCGCTGGGGATGGCTCTGTGGCCTCTGCCCCAGGCGCTAGAGTGGCTCTGGTCGCAACATGGCGACGCCCAGGATGGGCAGAGCATCGCCCCCTGGTGGGCAGAGCGTCGCCCCTGGTGGGCGTGCCGGGTGGATCCCGGTCGGGCGCATGCGGGAGTCTGTCTGACTGTCTCTCCCTGTTTCCAGCTTCAGAAAAATGAAAGAAAAAATAAAAAATAAAAAAAAAATAAAGTGTACAATGTGTTGATTTGATACATTTATATAGTACAATATGATTACCACTGCAGCATTAGTTAATTCCACTATCACATCATATAATTATTTCTTTTTTATGGTAAGAACAGTTAAGATTTAGTCGCTTAGCATATATTGTTAGTGTATGTATATACACCCAAAAATCAGTCCCTTTAAAGAATACAGTCATTATATCTAAAGACCATTCAGTTATACTACAGTTAATAGTAGCTGTGCTTACCTGAAAACCTAAGTTTGTATTTGATGTACATATCTATATGAGTAACTACTTAGGTTATATATAATAAAACAAGCTATTATAAAGTAGATATTTTTAGAAAGTGACAAACTTGATTCTAAATTATATTTTAGAGTTTCAATTCTCTTAGTGTATTAAATTTATACATATATTATTAAAATAAGTTTAACAGGATTTCAGACAGTCATGTATTCACTATTAGAATCCAATGTTTATCTGTGCACATATATACCCAGTATTGAAACAGGGTATATGTTTACAAATACCTTCTAATTAGAGGGCAGAAATACAATAAAGACATTCAACTTTTGGAATGTATTAAATACAGATAGAAATTTAAAGTAAGTAAAATATGGCTGTAACTTTTAAAATAAATAATTTCAAATTATTTTCAGCAAGTATATTAATTTTTAGTAATAAAATAGTCCAGAGACAAATGGAAACAAATAATTCTACTTAAACACATTAAAAGCAACTCTTCTCTTTAATAATATGGTTGTAAAAGATATGGAAACCATTTGGTGAATATTTTTCATAAAGATTAATAGGTTTTCTAATTATAAGACTCTTAATAAATGCTATTATCATTACTTTCATGCAAATTGGTCAGTTTATATTGCCAGGCTTCTCTTTTAAACAATATCTGATGAACTATGGTCAAATCAAGATAAAGATTAAACAATTTATTATTAAAACATTATGACTTTTATATACATATTAAAAAAAATTGGGGGGGGATAAAAGCAAGGATAAAAATCATAATGTACACTACTTGCTTCCAGATTCCAGTTTGCATTCCAATTTCTTATTGCCATGAAATAAAATATAGTGTGATTTGGAAAGCCTGTCCTATGTACATGCCAACACTTATTGGCATTCTTGAGAGCTGTAAACAATATATTAGCTAACTTCAAAACAGGAAAACTGAGATGTGTTTTCTTTTTTGGCATAAAGTAGGAAAAGAGTTTTTAAAAAGGCCCAGAGTCAAGACTATTAGGTCTAAGAGTAACCAAACTTGAAAGTATGCCACAAAGTTGCTATGTCTAAAACTAGAAAATTCCCCTCACATTACTGAAGAAAGAGATAATTTTTTCTGTCTTCATAACCTATTGTAAAATGAGAAATTATGTCTCACTTATGGTCACTGATTTTATACTTCCATAAATTGAATCTTAAGGCTTTAATTTCGCACTATGGATGTACCTCACCAGTTGTCGTGTCTGATAAAGCCATTGGTGGTGATTGTGGTAAGAGGGTGGGTAAGCAGCAACAAAAATATTTTCAAAAAGAAAAATCAAATTTATCTAAGTTCTATGATATTTTAAATAGAAAGAAATAAAAGATAGTCCTAATTTTGGGTTAAACATTTAAATTTTTTCCTTAAATATTAGCATTCCCCTATTCTTCCATAATTATAAATACAGGACCTCTACCTAGCAGAGTATAATTTAATAGTGGACCATAAAGGAGCTACTGACAAAAGGGCATGGGTTTTATTGGGTGCTTCCTATGGTTAAAAAGACCCTGGGTGATGGTTTTCTGTAGAAATAATAGCATGATTTCAAATAGAGGAAGAAATGAAGCAGGTTAGCATTTCAGGGGCATGTCAGTGCTAGGCAGAAGACTTGCTCTCATTCCCTCCCTTTAGCTTTTTATAGGAAAAAGATATATATTAAGGACTTTAGTCCCTTACTTTTAAGTCTAAAAAGATCACTAAATACTTTTTATTGCTATAATTCAATTCAATAAATATTTATGGAGCCCCTCTGGTATACAAAGGTTTGTATTGCTACTTACTGCTGACTTATAAAGCAAATGCCCATGAAACACTCATCTATTAAACCACAAGAAAGTATCTTTATATTAAAAAAATAACTTTGAAGGTCAATTACCAATGTGACTGATATAACATTTATGGATATACACAATTAATTCATAGCAGTCTATATAAGCAGTTTTCAATGTGTCTTACTATAATCAGGTAAGTATATATAAATTAATTAGTAGTAATATTTAAAGCACAAAATTTGTAAATAATATTACAACTAAAACAACTCTTATGTAAATCATAAAATTTGATTTATATATGAAGTATTCCATAGGTACTACACTATACCTTATATCACATCAAAATATATATTTAGGCAAAGAATGAAGCCAATTATTGAATGCCTACAAATTGTATCATATAATGTAAAATATAAAAGTGAATCTTAGTAATAAGAGAACACAAACTACAATTTGCTATTCAAATTTTATTGCTAATTTAAACTAAATCTATAACAAAATAATAACAAAATTGATAAAAGGTGAATTTAGCTAAATGATTTATGAGAACATAGATGTAACAAAACTAAAAAAAGAACACCACCATTGATGAGGTAATAAAAATATAATGATAAAGTTTGCCATGCAGCAGGACACAAAATATTTATAATTTGAAATTACCGGGAGTATCAAGGTCATTTTCTAAGTTAGTAAGTTCCTCTCCACCTCCTACAACAAAGCCATCAGGAATCTCCTCGTTAGTATCTATCTCAATATTATCATTTTCATCTGTAGGAACATGTAGCAATAATGTTAGTATATTGTACATTATTTGTTTTATATTGTTTGTCCCAAACACTAAAGAAAAACCAGTATTTTAATGAGTTATTCAAATTCAAGTCTGACACAGATCAGCAAGTTAAAAAATCAGTTTTAAGTCACTCTCTCACTATTGGATTAACATTTATATTTTATATTCATATGTCAAAGATGAATTGTTACACCAAAGCAGATGGCAAAGGTTTTGACTATTTGATACATGCTGTCTCTGAATCACTGAGCTCACTGAGTTCCTATATTTTAAAAGGTACTCTATTGGTGATCTCTAATAACAGCATACAAAAATAAAGTTGGTTTGATAACAATGTCATTAAATAATATTTCTATATTTCACATTTTTATCATTTATTAGATATAAATATACAAAGAAATTTTATTCTTTAAAAACTCGTAGCTATATTTAAATCATTTGTATAAAGAAGAATGCTTTTGTGCTATGAAATGTTATCATAAAAACATTATTAATAAATTAAAAGGCAAGATTGAGACTGGAATGGACAGTACCTTTATGTAAAAGAAAGTTCAGAAACAAAACAGTACACCTTGGGAGAGTTAAAACTGGATAAAACTGTTATTATTCCAAATTAAATGCATGAGAATGAGGAAGTCTTACACGATTTTTTAATACTTAGTAAAATGTTTTAGGTCACAACTAATTAATGGAGTCTTTCTTTACATTAAAGATTTCTATTATATATTTTTCCCTTTCTAAATCCTACTGATAAAACTGGTTAAGTAATATTGATATTTATACATTTTAAAAGGCATAGCAATAATTTGATTTGCATATTAGAGGTTAATCTTAAATTCTGCCATTGATAGGTAGTGTAACCTTTTGAAGAAATATCTATCTAGCCCTAGGAGTTGAAGAATATTCCTATCACTCTACAGCTTTTTTTTTTTTTTTTTTTGTATTTTTCTGAAGTGAGAAGCTGGGGGGGGGGAGGCAGACAGACTCCTGCAAGCGCCCAATCGGGATCCAACCGCATGTCCACCAGGGGGCGATGCTTGGCCCCTCTGGGGCGTTGCTCCACTTCAATTGGAGCCATTCTAGAGCCTGAGAAGAAGGCCACAGAGCTATCCTCAGTGCTTGGGCCAACTTTGCTCCAATGGACCCTTGGCTGTGGGAGGGGAAGAGTGAGATAGAGAGAAAGGAGAGGAAAGAGTGGAGAAGCAGATGGATGCTTCTCCTATGTGCCCTGGCCAGGAATCCAACCCGGGACTTTCACATGCTGGGCTGACACTCTACCACTGAGCCAACCGGCCAGGGCCTCTACAGCTTATTTTTTAATTGGACAACTTAAATTTATCCTTTTCCCTGTATACCTTTGTGTTTGATTTTGGGTTTCACAAGTAAATAGTTACTACAAGCATTAATATTAATGATAATAATTAACATTTATTGAAGACTTCTCATGTACTGTCTAAGCCAGGGGTCGGGAACCTATGGCTTGCGAGCCAGATGTGGCTCTTTTGATGGCTGCACCTGGCTCACAGACAAATCTTTAATAAAAAAATGTTAAAAATATAAAACATTCTCATGTATTACAATCCATTCATTTCCTACCGCTCATGTTCACGGTTGCGGGTGGCTGGAGCCAATCTCACCTGTCCTCTGGACAACACCAAATTTTTATTGGTAATGCGTAAAGTACACGGGTCGTTGTATGGCTCTAATGGAATTACATTTTAAAATATGTGGCATTCATGGCTCTCGCAGCCAAAAAGGTTCCCGATTCCTGGTCTAAGCCATTTAGAACACAACAAAGAAATAAAGATTGAGAAATGCCCCCCCCCCCCCGAAAACATCGCTAAATGCTTTTAAGACACTAAGGCATTATACTTGGCTACATTATTTAAGTACAATTAGTTGAGAGATCTTTTCTAATCAACTTAGCACAACTATTTGACTACTTTCATAAAAGTTAGCATCTTCATTAATGTACCTCAAAAATTCCTCTCTAAATAATTTTGTAATAAACATAAGTGAATTAATAAATATTTTCTGAATGCTAAATAATGGTTCAGAACACTTCCTCATATTACTGTGTTGGAAATAGTTTACTATGAATAGTTTTTAGAGGGCAGTACTTTGTTGCTGCCAATCAGTTTCTATTTATTATTACTGACCATAATTAATCTAGAATAAAAGCATAATATTCAACATTCCTTTATTCAAGAAACTTTTACTGTATACAGTATCTGCAATTTATAACACACTATTAGATGTTAAGCAGATACCAAATTGTACTCCCCCTTAAATGTCTTCAAGTCAAGTCACTATAATACCATACAGGACAGGTACGTGTTATGGGGTAAAAGTTACATACAAAGACAATTCAAAAATGAAAAGATTACTCTTTGTCAACAGTACCAGGAATTGTTTTGTGAAAGAATTAACCTTTATATTGGGTCTTAAGAAATGTGCAAGATTTTAAAAACAGTCGATATAGGAGAGGTACTTTTAAAAAATTAACATTTTTTCGAAACTGTGTTTCATGAAACAACCAAAACTCCTGCTAGTGTAGCTAATAAATGGTATGATATATTTATTAAAAAATAAAATAAAATCAAAAGTACAGTTGAGAGGAGGGCATTACAGGCAGCAGAAAAGGGTAGGTTATATTCAAAGAATGGTGCATAAAACAGTAATAAAAGCACTGAAGCTTATGTCTTTTATAAAGTAGAGTAGCTTCAATACTATTTCTAGAATATCATTCTTGCTTACAATCTGATATGCCTTCTTATGTGAAAGAAAAAGTAGACTAGAAAACTGCACATGGATGTATTATCCATGTGACATCATCCTTCAAGCAAGATTGCTGACCTACATGTTGGAAGAAGCACAGAAATGCTGGAGGCAGGAAATCCAGGCTGGGAACTGTCACAACCCCCAGGCAAGCAGTATGGAAAGCAGAGCCTAACCTAAAGAATTGGGAAGTGGATATGACATGACTTGAAAATTGACTGGATAGTAGTAGGTGGTTGGAGGAGGGATACTGAGGACAGGAAGGTTGAGGCACATGTCAATACTGACTCTCCAGCCTGAGTGACTAGAAAGATAGCATTGCTATGAAAAGGAACAGTTAAATCTAGTAATGTGGTAGAATATGGGTATTTGCAGGTTCTGGAAAATTGCACCTCCTTTCTTTACTCACTTATACACAGTGCTGCGTTCCTGTTTGATGTTAAACAGATACCATCCATTTTATTTCCCAGCTAAATGAAATCTCTATCTACACTACCATTCACCAGTAATGCTGAGTGGGTTACTCAATGTTTATATATGTATTGCTAACCTTAGATAAAAGGATTATTATTTGGGAGAGCAAGAGTAAAAATTGATCTCCTATAAAGCTCAGATCTTCTTAAGAATGGATTTCCATTTTCTTTCCATTTACTGACTTCAGATTTACAATAAACTCTTGACTTCTTTTCAACAATTAATGTTATACATTTCTTAACACCTGAGGAAATACTCTAAATGCATTCTACCAGAATTAAAATGCAGGTGTATCTCTGTGTGTTAAAGACACTATACACTATATATATATACCTATACTGATATATATAGCTATACCTATACTGATATTGATATCTTTATCTTTATGGCTAACCACTGAAAACCCATAGGTGAGTATGGCAGAAAGTAAATTAGAGACCCATTAACAATGGAAACTGATTTGTAAGTATGGCACGTAGAATGTATGCAGGACAAGGTAAAAGGAGTTTGGCCATGCATTAGAATGAAACAATGCATTCCAGTTGACACTGCACAGCAAAATGGGGATCCCACTGGTGTGATTAATAACCCAGCAATAAGGACAGTCTCGTAACACTTCTGTTTATACATAAATTAAATGGAAAACCAGGAGCTCTGGTGAGAGTAAAAAAAGAATATCTGTATTGTTAAAAAAGAAACTAAGGGTATCATTAAAAACATATTCAGAAAAAAATTTCAGAAAACATTTAGAAAAGAGTTTCTCATTTGTATCATGAATTTTAAATTCTCTAGTCCCTATAAAATTCCTAACTTTTAAAGTTATCCTATAGAAATAAAACATGCTTTTAAAAAACAATACAAATATATTATTAATAGAAGCTAAAAATAAAAATCACTGAAGGCCTGTTAAGATTTTATTTTGGTTCAACAAAGTTAGATAAATCTATCTGCCATAACTGAAAAAAAAGTAATGCAGGCACACAAACATTCTCATGGACAAAATAAAAAGAAAATACTTTCTTTATTCATTGAACTATAAAACCAAAGTACACTACTTTATCTAAATCAAAGGGAGGCAAAAATGTCAGTTTAAAAGTTAATTGACGTTAACTTAATATAAATCTAAGTGATGAGCTACAGAGTAAATACATATATAAAAACATACAAAATATAGATAATATAGCATATAATATACAATAAATATATGTTATATCATCTTAAAACAAAATAGACACCTCCTTGTAAGTGCCTATGGACTATTAACAAAAATTTAACATTTTGTCAAAATAAAACATGAACCCTCAAAGCAGAAATTCAGGCCATATTCTCTGACTACAATATCACTTATCTAAAAATGAAAATACCAAACATTGTCCTCAAACACCTGTACTTTGCCAAGTAAGAGCAATACAATAAAATGAACCCACAGTTTCATTACATAGATTGAGAATTTTAAAGATGTGGTTGTTAAAGGTCTATTAACTTCAAAATGATGCAGGAAAACCCTGTAGTATACCCCAGTTCCACCTGGTTCTCCCGTAAGTCTGATCATTGTCCAAACGAGGCCAAGTAAAAACTTAACTGTAGACCCTTGGACAGGTGAGATTTATGTTATTTCAAAAGTATTAGGCGCCTGGCCTGCGGTGGCGCAGTGGATAAAGCATCGACCTGGAATGCTGAAGTCACCAGTTTGAAACCCTGGGCTTGCCTGGTCAAGGCACATATGAGAAGCAACTACTATGAGTTGACTCTTCCTGCTTCTCCTCTCTTTCCTTCTGTCTCTCCCTCTCTTTCCTCTCTCTAAAAATCAATAAATTAAAAAAAAAGTATTAGGCTACTTCTGGTTGCAATGGGATATAAGTGGGTTGCTTGAATCCATGGCTATATATGACCTAAAATACCTTGTATGTATTTTCTGTGGACTCCATGAAGGTAAAGACACCTTGCCTTAAACTTAAGTTTCCTTTCTTCACAGAGCCTGGTTGCTGCTTGAGAATGGCGCAATGAGTCTGAGTAACAGTCAATGAGTCTGAGTAACAATCATGTTCAACACATTCCTCAGGCTATGCTTTCAGTTTATTATTTCAGCTCTTGACTACTCCCCTCATCTTTTTTTGTTCTGGATCACTGCTTCCAAAATCTTCCTACCCTAATCCTCCATCTAGGTTGGTCCCTACTTATTTTCTTTCCTCTTTTAACACTACTTCTTATTCAGGCCTGATGATTCCCACCAGACATAGGAACAGTGAACACTAACTTGTTAATTCTTTCTCCTGACTTAATCTCATAGAATCATTTTTACTTAGGAATTAGACTCTTCTGAATCCAAATAAATTTTAATTTGCTATGCAAGGGTCAACAAACTATAGTATATGGGCAAAATCCAGCCCACCACTTTTTTGGGGTTAATAGGCATACCCACTAATTTACATATTGTTCAAGGCTGCTTTCTGACTATAAGAGCAGAGTTGAATAGTTAAGACAGAGACCATATGGTATGCAAAGGCTAAAGTATTTATTCTGGCCCTTTCAGGAAGTTTGCTGAGTCCTGTCCTAGTACAGTGGCTGGCAATGCTAATGGATAAATGTGTCTTTATACAAACAATTGAACTTCTGGAAGTAAATTTACCCTCTCCTCTGTCCTAAAGGTCTGTTCCCCCAACTCTTGACCCTAGTAACTTTAGCTTAGACATTGAGGACAGACCAGACCCAGTCTGATCCATATGCCTTTGTATATACAGGCCAATATACACCTGGGAGGTCAGGAATAGGCCTGCTCCACTTGTTTGAGGCTCACATATCAGATGAACCTACTATCTGATATGCGGCTGCTTTCAACATCCACAGTATGGTGTGTCCTATGGGAAAAATGGACCCTGGTCACACAGAGTCTGGATTCCTCAAGTAGGTTCTTATAAGTCACCTGTTCAACCTTGTCCTATCTTCATTTCACCTGGCTCTCCCTGTTCTAGTCTGTACTTCTTTGTTAGCTCTGTAGATCCAATCCTTACTTGTTCTTTACTTTGTTGACTGTTGAATGATGCCAAAATACTTTCCTTAGTTACCAGTAGGGAAGATACCCATTTTGGGGGTTGTAACACTGATGATGTCTCTCTACTTAGTCATGTCCTGACTTAGCCTTACTTTGGGTTAGATTATAGAGATGAGGCCAATTATGTAGTTGACTCATCCCACACCATCAATCAAAATCTTTAATTCATAGCCTTCTCAGAGTTTACAACTCATTTAACATTGTTACTTGCTCACTGCTGGGGAAAAAATTTTAAAAGAGACACTAGATGCCTCTCTATGCTAGTAATACAGTTCTCCTATGATGCTACAAGTAGGTAAGGTGAGTAGCTTCAGAACAGTCTATCTGGGGGAACAAGAATATCAGTGTTTTTCTACCATTCTGAGATATAAAGAAGCAAAAAATTTTAAGATACTTAAAATACCTGGAATTTTTATAACATCAAAGAAACATCTTGTTATTAATAATAAATAAAAGCAAATTATAGCATTATACAAATACAGCTGTGAGTAGTTACTGATGTTATTGAAAACTTTAGTAGAGAGTATAGAAATTGCAATAAAGTTTCTGAATGATAGGAGCTGAAAAGATGAAGAATTCAACTAAGATGCAAACATTATGAGAAAACCAGAGGGGCAGATACACAGCTGTTTGGGAAAGCAGCTTTAAAATTTATGGGATGAAAGGTTATATGCTATAGGCACCAACTGGAATTTTATACAACAGTAAGCTTCTAATGTAAGGGATCAATCAAAAATAACAGCAGTACATTTCAGTTTACTTTGAAGAAACATATCATTGAACTAGAAATAGCTTACCTTAAAAAAATTGTAGAAAAAAAAGATAGCTTACCTTTGTTTTCGTTCTAAGATCTTATTTATGAGTCCTCACTTGCCTATTCTTTACAGTGATCTTAGCATTCTAAAACTAACTCAAGACAAGTACCTGACATGTTTTGGTAGTTAAACAGGTTATACATCCTTAAAAAAACAAAACAACCCACAGGCCTCTTGAATATACTACTCTTAAATAAAAATCTAGAAAGTTCCAAGTTAAAGATGCCCAAATTGAGCATTGAGGGTCAATTAAAATCCTCTTTAATTATATATATATAGTCCTTGTCTCAATATCAACAAGCTTAGACTGTTAATGACAATTTCTGCAGATACTGAAGACCCTCTTAGGAAAAGGAAACTAAGATAAAATAGATATGGGACTTAAAATTATTACATGTCTGGCTATACCAGAACATTGTTAAAGCCACTTTTTAAAGGTCTGGTTCAAAGTGAAAATCTTTCATGCTGAAGCTCCCCACTAACAAGTCTTGTGATCTAGATGTTGAGAACTTGATTGCATTTTACTCACTCCTAATACTATTAATGAGGCATCATGTGGAACCACAAACCAAAGTCTGAGTTTTTTCCTAAAGCATATCCGAAGAAATACTCCTTGAGTTAAAAATTAAGCCAAAAAGTTGATTTGAGAAACAGCAACAGTTACCTACTAATTCATTATGCTTCCTTTAGATTTTTTGCAATATATCAATAGGTTAGAAACTTTAAGTATTTGATGCAACATTTTGAAGTAAGAATAAAGAGTCCCAAAAGGTCTACTGTGGATTTCTGGGTAGTCCGTAGAATATGATACAAGATTCTTTAACTCACCTCCAGATGCCTTTGACCTTTCTTTCAACTTTTCTGTAGCCATTTCACCATAGCTGGGAAGTTCTGACATCTTCACTCCAGATCGAGCTTCTGCTATTAGCTGACGAGCTCTCTCTCTCAGCTGCCGACGTCGCTCTTCATCTTGCTGCTAAGATATATTGAACAGTTGCCAACTCAGTAATTGACAGAAATGCAATTTCATTTTCAATCTGATCATCATGATAGTAACTGGTTTACAGCATGGTGCTTGGCCCACATTATAAATAGAATGCTCTATATCAGTTGGATGTCACACCATTTTTAAAAGACATTCTAGAACCAGATTTAAAAAAAAACATTTACAAAATTACTTGTATTAAAATGTCTGTTAAAAATTCAAACTAGCCTCTAAGGAATGTTTGGCAATATATACTTACTGAGAAAAAAGCAGAAACTATTATTAATAAAATAATCAGGCTTATAGAAAAAGTCATAATACTGAAAACAGAATTTCAATTAATACCTTATTTTTAAGAATAGAATTTAACTTGTTATTTTTCAAGAAAGGCATAGAGCACTGACTAAAAGATATCTTTGATGGCAAAAAATGCTGCTACATCCTGTTGATCAAATATAGGAAATGGTCTTTTAGAGGAACTGGAGTAGGAATGGGAATGGGAATAGTATGTTAGTTACACAAGTTATTAATTGTTGGTAGTTTTAAAATTAGAATTGAGAAACTGATGCACTATCCCCATTCCTCCTCTTTCTCCCACCCCAGACACACACTGAGAAGAAAAAGTAAAATCTAATGTGGTTTTTGATATTTAAGTAACCAAAAATTATAGAGAATTAAATAACTAAAATAGTTTTTGCCTACTAAAAAGGGTTATTATGAATCACACATAATTAATGTAAAATTGCTTTGCAAACTCTAAAGTATAAAAAAATAAGGCATTATTATAACAAAATAAAGCCTGAAATAATCTGGCCCTAACATTTTTGCAATATTACCCTTCCTTAACCTCTCCCAGCCTCCATTAAACCTCACAACTATTTATACAGAATTGCTTGTATCATGTGGTTTCATGGATTTGAATATGTCATTTCTTCTTCCAGGAATGTTCTTTCATCTTATTTAACTTCTACTCATTCTTCAGGGTTCAATTTAAATTCACTAAACTTCCCCGATTATTCTTCCCTCCTCCCCCACTGGTGAAATAAAGTACTGTGTGTATAGGTGCGTGTGTGTGTGTGTGTGTGTGTGTGTGTGTGTGTGTGTGTTTTAAAATAATACTTGTCAAGTTATACTGAAACCCTGTATAAAGCCTCCTTCTTGGTAGAACTTAGCTACTTGAAGGTAGGAGATATAAGTGATTTATCATTGTACCTTTGGTCCTTAACACACCTTGGTACTTGGAACTTGCTATAGAAATTTCAAGCATGAAAATTTATAATTCATCCTCTCAAAAGCTTATGAGAAATATAAAAATAACCACAATAAGGGGATCTGATAAAAATGAAGCCAAAGCTCAGAAGAAGGAACATTTAAGCTGAGGAACAAAGAGAAGGCATCATGACATCATGGTTTTTTGAGTTGGACTTGCAGAATGAGAAGGACTTGGAATGGGTACAGATGGGAGTCAGTAGTTATGTGCGTCAGTAGTTATGTGTGTCAGTGTAGTCGAGACTAGGAGGTAGGAACAATACAAAGACACGAGGCAGGGAAGTATATTGGGGGAAAAGTACATAGTCTAGTTTTTCTGAGCATAGGCAACAATAATGAAAGAAAGACAAGGCAAGAAAAATAAAGCTATTTAGGCAGGGTGTGGAGGCCCTGTCCAATAGAGTGAATGAAGTACTTTTACTTTTACTCCACAGAAAGTAAGGGCCAACTAAATGTTTGGCTTTGTGTACCAACCAGAAGTGTATTTGAAAAAGAATTATCTGACAGTGCATAACGTAGGTTGGCATAGAAGGACTGAAAAGAGACTCGTTGAGAGGCTATTCTAACAGTCTAAGGAAGTTGTAATTAGATCTAGAACTGGGATGGTGGCAATATGAATGGAGAGAGAGAGTGTAAGAAATATATTAGAGGTAGAACTGGTGTACCAATTCTTGGTAATTAACTAGAAATGGAGGAGATAAAAGCTATCTCAGAAGTTTTAAACTTGAGCAACTAGTAGAATTGTGGCACAAAGAATAGAAATAGAAAAACTAAGAGGAACTATAAGAAGGGAAGAAGAGGATATTTGGGGTAAGAGACTGGGGTTGAGAGGCTGGCAGGACATCTGAGTAAAGATGTTAGTATGTAGCTGGAAAGTGAAATCGATGGTAGAAGTAAAGTCAAACTATGATCACAGAGCTGATGGCTAAAATTACAGAAATATATGAAAGCACTTGAAGAGGTACTATAGAGAAAAAGGAGGGCTACTAACTAAAACATAGAAAACAGCTACATGCAGAGATGACAAGACATAGCAAGAGGAGGAGAACTAGAAGAAGTACTATAGAGAAAAAGGAGGGCTGCTAACTAAAACATAGAAAACAGCTACATGCAGAGATGACAAGACATAGCAAGAGGAGGAGAACTAGAACACTGATGTACTCTGAGAATCAGAGTAGAAGAGGCTTTCATGAAAAAGAGAGTAATCAACTTCAGTAAAATGTTAGAAGTTACTAAATCTGAACATTTAAAAAGGGCAATTAGCCCTGGCCGGTTGGCTCAGTGGTAGAGCATCGGCCTGCGTGCAGGAGTCCCGGGTTCGATTCCCGGCCAGGGCATACAGGAGAAGCGCCCATCTGCTTCTCCACCCCTCCCCTTCTCCTTCTTCTCTCTCTCTTCCCCTCCCGCAGCCAAGGCTCCATTGGAGCAAAGTTGGCCCGGGTGCTGAGGATGGCTCTATGGCCTCTGCCTCAGGCACTAGAATGGCTCTGGTTGCAACAGAGCAACACCCCAGATAGGCATCGCCCCCTGGTGGGCATGCCGGGTGGATCCTGGTTGGGCGCATGCGGGAGTCTGACAGCTTTGGAAAAAAATAAAATAAAAATAAATAAATAAAATAAAAATAAAAAAGGCAATTAAATTGGCAGGTAATATTATTAGGCACTGGGGTAGATAGCAGATTGATGAGCTCAAGTCTAGACAATTCTTCCACAAATTTTAAAATGGCTAGAAATCAGAGCTGTCAAAATTAATGGGGGTAGCTTAATGGCGGCATCAAATTGACCCAGAGACAGGCTTGAAGCTCCCAGTGGACAAACTAAACAATTTCAGTATCAAAAAGAACAACTGATCGCAATGAATTGAACCAATGCAATCACATATTGAATCAATGAAAATTTATCAACTCATTATGATAATCAAAAAGTCCTTATGAGGATATATAAATTCATTTGGGGCACCTTTTAAAATAACTCCTGAAAATTAGCAATTAAAGGAAAAGAATCAAGCAATTACATTGTCTTTTCAGTGGGAACTGAAAACAGTCCCAGTCAATGAGAGAAAGCTCAACTTTACAAAATAATACCAGCTAACGATGATAATTTTAAAAAGGTAAAACTATTAAATATAACTTTACTATTCATAAAACAATGACTGACTCTGGCAAGGATTATCAGCTGTTATTAAAGCACTTAAGTAAATGTCTGATGGAAAACAGTATATTAATATTATAGTACTGCAGCCTGTATTTTCTAAAGATGGCTACAACAGAATTTCTCATTCCACATGCTTTCTCCAATGTGAGCTTGCCACTCACTCATCAAGAATTAGAGTTTAATTCCTTGCCCCCTGAATCAGGGCCAGCTTTATTGACTTGTATATAATCAATATAATATAGAAATGTTATAGATGATTTCCAGACCATACTCCATTTGCCCAGTTCTCTTGAAATTCTCGCATTTTGTACCCTCTGGGAATCCATCTGTCATGCTGTGAGAATCCCAAGTTACATGTAGTGCTCCAGTTCACAGTCCCAACTGAGTTCTGCCTTGAGTTTTCCTGGTCCAAGTGCCAGGCATGTGAATGAAGAAGCCTTCAGATAATCTCAGCCTTTAGCCATTTTGAGTCACCCCTAACTGTTGAAGGCCCTCCACCTGAGGCCATAGACAATATTGAACAGAGACCAAGCATCCCCACCATACCCTGTCTGCAGTCCTGACCCACAGAATCTGTGAGCATAAAAACATTTTTTTGCATCACTAAGTCTGGGGTAGTTTGTTACAGAGCAACAGTAATTAAAACATATGTATAAGTAACACCACACAGATTATTTCCTAGTTGCAAGGGAAAATATAATTATAAATGGAAAGGTCAGAACTAGATCAAGGATTAGGGACCAATAATCTATTGGTCGATCTTAGCATCACTAATATTAGGTCAACTGTATATGTTTTTTGATGTGAAATACAGGAAGTACATACCATCTAGAATAGTCTAGTCCAAATGTTTAAAGTGAGTCCACTAGGCTTTATATATAATTTCCAGTCTATCATAAACACAGAGGATAGAGACACATGACAAATGACACAGCAAGGAAGCAACCAAACAAATATAGAAGGTAGGATACTCAGGACAACTGACCTGGTCATTTTAATGGAGAGTTATAAAAACACACAGTACCACTAACTAACCAATCACTATCATCACCAACAAAAGGGATTAACCAGATACAATGTATAGTCCTGAGTTAGATACAGGTTTGGATAAACCAGCTGTGAAGAACACTGTTGAACCAATTACAGAAATGTCAAAATAATCATAATATTAAATGAGAAGAATGCAGCTTGACTTAAACTATAAAAATAGAGTTTATACAGTAATAACCTCCTTTTGTCATTTTGTCAAAATATGTATAAATACACATATAAACACACACACACACACACACACACACACACACACACACACACATATGTAGAGAAAAACAGAAGAGTAGCCACAAAACTGTTAAGGTAGATATATCTGGGTATGGAATTGTGATGTTTTTGTTTTCTTTCATCTTCATTTTTTAATTTTCTATAGTAGACATGTACTACTCTTATAATAAAAGTACTTTTTAAAAAGGAATCTTGGGGAAAGGAAGGAAAGAGATGAGATGGAAGGTGGGCAGTAGTTGTGCTAGGGGCAAAAGAAGAGAGATCTAAAATTCAAGGGAAATTTTCTTAGTATTCAGTGACATGACCTTATTTCAGTTGGCACACTAGTATGCACTGTGCAGAGTTAGACTGAAGATGCAAGAATAATATACAAAACATTTTAGGTCACAATATTTCTGAACTTCGAAAATATCCTAGGAATAAAAGAAAATATAGGCTCGATAATGGTGAATTTGGTGACAGTTGCTAATATTTCTTGAGCTTTTACTTGACAAGTCCTTTATATGCATGATTTCATTTCATTTTCACAACCTAGTTTTTACCAATGAGAATATTTAGGTTTAGAGTTCCAAGGACTGATGTCAGAGCCAGGAGTCTAGCTCAGGTCTATTTGACAGCAGAGCCCTTGCTCTTAACCACCGAACTATTTGATCCCAAAAAGTATCAAATTACGCGACCAACTGAGGAAAATTGAGCTTTTACTAAACTTTCATCTTTCAAACTTAAGAAAAGTTAAGAGCACTAATAAAAACCATTAATGGATATGCCTCAGGCAACTAGATTTAAGGGAATTTCACTATTTGAATAATAACTTCTTACCAGGCTGGAATTTGGTGATTCAAACTAAGATGAAGTAGTTTTAGGTCAACTTAACTGAGTTAAAATGAAATAAATGGTTTTACCTTTCTGAATATGAAATGAGAACCTAAATTTTTTTCTCACAAACTACCACCTTCCAATGCCCTTCCTCTCCTCCCCAAATAATACTCCCATCTGCAAATGTTTGAGAGCTGCTGACCAAGAGTGCAATTTAAAGCAGAAATCATTAATAAAACCAACTCTAAATACTAATTAGGGACACTTTATCAATTTCCATGTAAATTGTTTGTTTGTACCTATTTACCCATCATTGTTCTCTATACAATAGGAAAATAATGCAAATGAACAAATCAGAATGCAGTCCTGATGGGACTTTCTGTTTATAACCATTAGCCCAGAGGTGTGCTGTAAATCAATTCTCAAGTAGCAAGATTTAGCCTCATTAACAGACAGCAAGAGCAGGTTACAACTCATAAAACCCTATAGTAAACAAAGTTTATGGACACAGCACAAAATCTTGAGCCTGATTGACAGAATTCTAGTTCCCTATCAGATTGCCTTGATTTACTTTTCTACTAATGTCCTAACACCACAGATAATTCTGCTTGGGCCTAGAGCTCTCCAGTGGGATAGCGTATTTGCATTGTTTGTTTTCTCACCCATTAACTTCCCTTAAGACAAAGAACCCACTGAGAAAATAGAAGTTAATTGTTCTGGTCAGAAGAAAAAAGCTTGTAATTGTAGCAACTGGTTATGCAACCACAGTTTTATTTTAATTAATATTATTAATTTCCAGGTTTTTTATATTATCTTGTTTTAAATTTTTATATATAAGCTTCATTAAAACACAATCTAACTTTTTACTCAAAAATACATATCATTTGTGTCAAAGGGATAAAAATGACCACAGAATAAGGGCAATGATTTTTTTTATTATTTTGAATAGTATTCAGCCCAAACTGCTCAAATATGTATGTAGATAATTAATATTTTTGACAATGTTGGTTTGTCTATCTATCCAAGTACAAAAGTGAGTAACTGCTGTTTTGACCATTTTGTATTCAAAAGAAGACAGAGACTCATAAATAAATCCTGTTCACTACAACTGCTGAAAAAAACAAAAGGAATCTTTTCACTAGATTGATGTCACTAAAAGAAAAGTACAGTTGAAAAATTCAACATAGGAAACTATAGCTTTTATTTACCTGCCTTGTCTAAATACACTTAAATAAATTGAAGTAGCTGGCTTCCTATTTCTAATAATGGGTCTGATGACATTTATTTTTTCCTATATAGTTTTATTTAGAGTTAGACCAAGGTATGTGGGTAATCTAGATTTTGTAAGACAAAAGTACTCACTGGAAGGTTTGATGGAAGCTGTATTTTGGGAGGACTCCCTCCCCATGACCATCACTTCACAAATTATAACGAATGTTTGAGTAAATACTAGTTCTGTGCCTGTACACAGTGTTTTTCACGTTTTCTCATTTACTACACACAATTCTGTAAAGTTAACTACTCTCTCTCTGATTTCACAGAAATTGAATCTCACTTAAATACACTGCTCAAGGTCACACATTTTGTAAATGGCATAGTATGAATTAAAATCAGTGTCTGTCTAATTTCAAAGCACTGGTCCTATCTATTTATATCATAGATATATCTATATAGATAATAGTTATAACTGGTGTACATAATTTTTCTAAGGTCCTAAGGTTATTATGAATTAAAAAAAATAGTGTTTTTACTTACACTTAGGCTATACAAAGCAGGTTAAATTTCCCTTTGTGCTGTTGAATACTGAGAGTGAAGAGACACACTAACTTGCTTATATTCATTTAAAACTTGGGTTCTCAATCTTAAATTATAAGCCTTCAGAAAAGTGTTGAATGTGGTACATTTAAGCTTTACTTTTCTCTTTGCTAACATCTTCAGGACAAGGCAAAACTCTTGTTATGGTGCAAAGAGTGTGTATTTCAATACGATGCATTAAAAAATTTAAAATATAGAAGCTAGATCGGAACTAACCACTTTGGACATAAACTGAAAATATATTTAGCCCTTTCACAGCATGTCTTCAAGTTACTATTTTCCCTATCATTCTGAAATGGTCTACAATCTGCCACAGATAGATGCACTAGTAAAACTTGACAATTTAAGGACAAACTCTTCAAGAATAAGTAATGTAATTCCTTGTTTCCTTTCCATAAAAATGTATTGGTATGCAATTTTTATATTTCACAGTTCACCGACATCTAGGCAAGCTTTCTTCCACTGCTTCAATGGTGCTACTTTTAATTTTATCCTCCTTAGTCGTAGTAATTAAAGTGATCAGCAGTGGCATCCCAGCGGCTTTGACACAGCTACAACCCCCTAGCAGACTTTTGCTTTTAAGAGGAAGGGGAAGAAAAAGACCAGAGTTTCATTTCACAGAGAACAAGAAAATCAAGCTTCTCCAATCCTCAACTTTATTCAATTGTTCTTTCAGCAGCCTTTGGATCTTAAGGATCAAATAAAAATGGCTGCCATGGGGGGTCCTTTTTATACATGCCGCAAATCTCACCAACTGACATTACTTTAGCCAAAAAAATGATGCCATGAATTTGTGAAGGTGAATTAGAACATAAGAAACTGTCAGTGTAGCTACTGAGATCATTACCCACCCAAGGGTGTCTTTTATAAAATTAATCTTTTTATTCAATTAGTTGAAAAAAAAATATTAAAAAGTCTATTTAAGAAACACGTTTACACATATTTTTATGAAATAAACTTTAACAAAATTGCAATATATTTATTTCAAATAATGTAGTTTGCATCCTTACTCTTTGTAAACGTGTTTACAACAGAACAAAGCCCTCTACTTCTAACAACAAGCCCATAATTCCACATCCTTTACCTCCCTTAATAACATAATATCCTGTGTTTGTGTTATCTTCAGAGTTTCATACAGTGTTAGTAAGTAGACTTATTAATTGGTCTAAGTACATTTTAACTTATCTAAAAATGGGTTTTACTTAGTACTGCTACTATTTCATAGGATTCTGTTCTCAAAATAGTCCATAAAATTCCTCAATTTTGTGTAGTAAACTAAGAGAAAAAACTTGACTGCCATCCTTTCATCATTAGACAGGAAGCAAGGCTCTGTTATTAGGCATTCAGAAAGGAAAAAAAAAAAAAAAGAATTCTGTGCTTGTCCAGAGGCAAGGATTACCAAAGTGCATCTATTCAGTTGCTACAGAAAACAGAATAAAAATAAAAAATAAAATTATAAGATCTTTAAAGTTTTGGGTAGACTAGATATTTTACTGCCAGTTTGATAAGTTCTTGGCTCAATAAATAGGATTTAGGGTGAAACATTAAAACTGTTTAGCAGATCTTTTCAACCCATTTCAAACTTTTCTTATGCTGGTTTGTAATATAAGCAGACATGCTTATAAATGGCCACACCTGCTCATTTCTCTGGGGATGGCCTGATCTCTGTTTCTTTAACAAAGAAAGAAAGAAAAAAAAAATCAGCCTTTCTTGTTGCAAAACAGAGTGGAAAGTCAAAATCTTTCTCAAGTTTGCCCCATCTGGTCAGATTAAATCTTTGATCAACTTTGGGGATTACATTTATTTTTGTAGTAGCTACTAAATTTTGGATTTGTTTAAAATATAGGTATATAGGCAAAATATTAAACAGAATGGGAATTTAAGTTTAAGATCTAATTTTTAAATATGAGTAGAAAATATAAAATGACTAATTCAGAAAAAATAGACATGAATTTTAAGAATTGAGATTTCATTAGCATTCAATTCACAAAAATAAATATATCATACTGAAGTATTTTTATATATCCTTTTGTTTCAAGAAACAGCAACTATTATTTTTAACTGTAGCATTTGTTCTGCCTGAGTGCTGGTATAGATGCATTACAAATAAAGAATTCTAAACATAAAAAAGTATGATTAAGTTAATGTTGCTAAATGAGCCTTTCTTTTAAAGTATCTGGAAGCAATCTGGTGGTATATAAAGTTTTATATTCTACTAATGATAACCATTTCCTTTCATTCATTGAAGTAATAATATATACAACTTTCTAGTAGATACTATATTTCTCTAAAAATAATTATTTTAGGATTAAAAAAGCAATTATTTTGTGTTTTTGAAAACTTCAAATTGTATTAGCAGGATGAATGGAAATAGTTTGGGCCTCCAAAAAGCATCCTTTGATAATTTAATTCCTTTTTTCTTTGTGAAATTGATAACTTCTTAGTTTAAAAAAATTATAAGAGAAAAAAGAAGAATGGCTGAC